>NC_092122.1:6412500-6452500 GCF_045679555.1 Salvelinus alpinus
AGCCAGGACGACCTACTGATGATTCATCAAACGAGCTCCGCTGGCAACACACACACACACACACACACACACACACACACACACACACACACACACACACACACACACACACACACACACACACACACACACACACACACACACACACACACACACACACACACACACACACACACACAGGTTTTTGAGTGAAGTTTGTTTACTTGTCTACCAGTTTCTCCTCAAGCTCTTTGGGAGTGAGTCGAGGTCACCAGAGTTTGTTTTTATAATCAACCTGATTCTGGAAAGCCTGGTTGTAGAATGTGTGTTTGGGGCAACTATCCCTTTAAGAGAATGGGGGTAACAAGTGTTTTTGGGTCAAGTCTGTAAGGAAGTTGTGTAAGGGGTGAGAGTAGTGTACTTGGGCTACTGTATGTGTGTCACGACTCACAAGTGTGTGTAACGCGTTTGTGTGAGGAGATTGTGTAATGGATGTGGGTGGGAATGTAATATGTGTGTGATTGTCAGGAGTGTATTTGGGGTGCATGTGTTAGGTTTGTGAGTTTGTCTGTGTTTGTGTGTATGTGGATGTAGGACGTGTGTTTGAGGATTGTACTTGGGCTGAATGTGTAAGATGTGGTGAGTTTCAAAAGTCTCCGTGAGGAGTGTTCTTGGTCTGTGTGTGTTAGAAGTGTGTGTTAACAGTGTTCTTAGACTGCTTGTGTTAGAAGTGTGTGTGTGTGTTATAAGTGTGTGTGTTAGCATTGTGCTTGGTCTGTGTGTGTTATAAGCGTGTTTGCGGCGCTGTTCTCTGAGACTTGTCACCTGCCTCTAAGGAGGCCCCCAGGGTTGAGCAGGAGATGTGTGAACTCTAGTGCCTGACTGAAAATGACTCCGTAGGCTGCCTCTTATAAACCGCCTGTCAGAGTGACACACTGCAAAACAGCTCCCCATGCATGGCTTTTGCCTGAAGGAGAGAGACTGGCTGGTTATTATTAGGAAGTATATCTCTATGGCTAGTCAAAGGAAGATGGTTCCATGGCATGAACAAGAGCTTTGTTTTTGTTGTTGAACAACATAAGGAGACTAATGGGAGTTTGATGCTCAGTGGTTGGTTGTCTTGGTTGTGATGAGTGATGGAATAGTCCCAAAGGGCAAACCACACGCTAAATCACCCGCACCTCTGTACTTTACAAGTAATTAGAAAATATTCAAATTCTGTACTTGACCCAGGTTTTGTGCACTGGCTCCTACTGGCTCCTACTGGCTTCTACTGGCTCCTACTGGCTCCTAGGGCTCCTACTGGCTCCTAGGGCTCCTACTGGCTCCTACTGGCTCCTACTGGCTTCTACTGGCTCCTACTGGCTCCTAGGGCTCCTACTGGCTCCTACTGGCTCCTAGGGCTCGGTTAGAAGATAGGGAACGAGAGGGAAGAGAACGAGGGGAAAAGAAGGGAAGAAAGATGAACTCTCCTTTCTTTTCCCAGCCTCCTGTCCAGAGGGAGCTGTTTCTATGTTTTATTAGCACATCAGCATTATTTATAAAAGGGTTGTGGGAAAACATGGAAACAACATTAGTGGAGGAGGAGAGAGAGCTGAAAATAGGATGAAAAAACTGTGAAAAACGTATTTTCTGTAGGCTGTGAATACTTAAATAGAGGTTAAATGGTGGTCGGCAGCACGGCATTATGGTGTGCATCATTCACAACTAAAGGTGCCAAATAACTCTAAATCTAGTGTATAGAACCTGTTTCAAATGATCCGTTTTACGCTCAACATAGTCACTTCATATTCACACTTGCTCAGGAATGGGAAAAATATCTCTTCTATGTTATTCAGCTAAGTTCAATTATAATCTTCTTACTATAAAATCCTAAAATATAAAATAATGTCAGGGGACTTAAGCATATCTTGTCGGCTGAAGGAACAAGCCTACAACCTATGGCATGGCACATGGCCTACTGTATGTTATCTGGCTAACTCATATTCTGTTCTTCTGAAATAACTTTTCTACATATCATCATGTTTCTATAGACCTGCCGAAAATAAACAATGGATTTATTGTGATGGTGTATATTCAGTTAATTTATTAGACTTTTTTTTCCAAATGTGCCCATCAGCAACAACTGTGTGTGTGTGTGTGTGTGTGTGTGTGTGTGTGTGTGTGTGTGTGTGTGTGTGTGTGTGTGTGTGTGTGTGTGTGTGTGTGTGTGTGTGTGTGTGTGTGTGTGTGTGTGTGTGTGTGTGTGTGTGTGTGTGTGTGTGTGTGTTTGGAGGCCTGCAGATGCTAAACGTGTTTATGTTAATAAACGGTCAACGACTGTGAGACCGGCAGTCTTTTGCATGACAATAACCGGCTGACAAAAGGTCATCACCGCCACAGCCCTAGTGTAGACTTAGACTTGTCTCCAGAAACAGTCCAAAATGAACAGAAACGTCACAAAATGTCGTCTCCTGTTCTCTCAGAACCAATTTCCGGATTCATACAGGAAACATGTGATCAGGATGCCTCTGTGTATTTTCTTCCTCTCTACTATCCCCTCTGTCAATGGGTGGATTTACTGATTTTACAGGGCCTTCGGAAAGTATTCAGACCCCTTGACTTTTTTCACATTTTGTTACGTTACAGCCTTATTCTAAAATGCATTAAATATAAAATGTCCTCAGCAATCTACACACAATACCCCATAATGACAAAGCGAAAACAGGTTTTAATTTTTCTTTTGCAAATGTATTAAAAATAAAAAAACAGAAATACCTTATTTACATAAGAATTCAGACCCTTTGTTTCTACAACTTGATTGGATTCCACCTGTGGTAAATTCAATTGATTGGACATGATTTGGAAAGGCACACACCTGTCTATATATGGTCCCACAGTTGACAGTGCATGTCAGAGCAAAAACCAAGCTATGAGGTTGAAGGAATTGTCCGTAGAGCTCAAAGACAGGATTGTGTCGAGGTACAGATCTGGGGAGGGGTACCAAAACATTTCTTCCGCATTGAAGGTCCCCAAGAGCACAGCGGAGAAGGGCCTTGGTCAGAGCTGACAGAGCTGCAAAGTTCCTCTGTGGAGATGGGAGAACCTTCCAGAAGGACAACCATCTCTGCAGCACTCCACCAATCAGGCCTTTATGGTAGAGTAGCCAGATGGAAGCCATTCCTCAGTAAAAGGCACATAACAGCCCGCTTGCAGTTTGCCAAAAGGCACCTAAAGACTCTCAGACCATGAGAAACAAGATACTCTGGTCTGATGAAACCAAGATTGAACTCTTTGGCCTGAATGCCAAGCGTCACGTCTGGAGGAAACCTGGCACCATCCCTACGGTGAAGCATGGTGGTAGCAGCATCATGCTGTGGGGGTGTTTTTCAGCGGCAGGGACTGGGATACTAGCCAGCATTGAAGGAAAAATGAACTACGCAAAGTACAGAGAGATCCTTGATGAAATCCTGCTCCAGAGTGCTCAGGACATCAGACTGGGGTGAAGGTTCACCTTCCAATAGGACAACGACCCTAAGCACACAGCCAAGACAACGCAGGAGTGGCTTCAGGACAAGTATCTGAATGTCCTTGAGAGGCCTAGCCAGAGCCTGGACTTGAACCCGATCGAACATCTCTGAAGAGATCTGAAAATAGCTGTGCAGCATCGCTCCTCATCCAACCCGACAGAGCTTGAGAGGATCTGCAGAGAAGAATGGGAGACACTCCCCAAATAAAGGTGTGCCAAGCTTGTAGCGGCATGCCAAAGAAGACTCTAGGCTGTTATCTCTGGCAAAGGTGCTTTAACAAAGTGCTGAGTACAGGGTCTGAATACTTATGTAAATGTGATACGTCAGTTTATTTTTAATGAATTATCAAAAATGTCTAAGAACCTGTGTTTGCTTCGTCATGATGGGGCATTGTGTGTAGATTGATGAGGGGGAAAAAACAATTTAATAAATTGCAGAATAAGGCTGTAACCGAACAAAACGTGGAAAAAGTCAAGGGGTCTGAATAATTTCTGAAGGCACTGTGTGTGCAGACTGAGGGAATATGTAACAGACAGGTGTATCTATTACGAGATATCTGTCCTCCTTTTTTCCTCAACTCACTTTGAGACAAAAGATAGGTTTGAAGAGCCTTATCTTTAAGAGCAGAGCTGTGTGTGTGTGTGTGTGTGTGTGTGTGTGTGTGTGTGTGTGTGTGTGTGTGTGTGTGTGTGTGTGTGTGTGTGTGTGTGTGTGTGTGTGTGTGTGTGTGCGTGTGCGTGTGTGCGTGCGTGCATACCTGTGCTTGTGCGTAGCTATAGAGAGAGACTGGTGAAACCCAGAGAGCAGAATAGTAAAAGGTAAGAAAGCCTTTAAACTGTGTTGGCCTTGTCCATGTATTTTTAACTGGCTGTCCGTTTTGGATCTGTGTGAATAATGAATAGAGGGAGAGAAGGAAGAGCCAATAAGTGTTTGAGTTGAATAGCCTTTGTTGCAGGGCAGGGCCCCACTGCGCCTCAGGGGCCCCTCTTTCATCCATCTCTCCATCCCTCCCTCCTCCACAGGCTACCGAGGAACCTGTGTGTGAGTAAAGGGGTCAGCATGTCTCCGTTTGCGGCTAGCTGAAGTCGACTAGGTGAACCGAAGGAACACTCCACCCCCCAAAAAAATGATATTTTGGCATTTATTTCATTAGTCCATTGTTGACATAGTCCCAAAATGTTTTGCTTGTCACCAATCAGCTTTTCAAGGTATTTCACTTTCAGAATACAGAAATCATGTGATGCTGCGTTTTGCGTCATAGGATGAAAAATGCATCATACGGGGGCATGATTTATGTATTTTTGTCTTTCTAACAACTCTGACATCAATGCCAACAGTATGCACTTTTAAAACTCACCTCACTGTGGTGATCAATTTGACGAAAGAAGTTCAACAACAGGTTGAAACTGAGTGGAAAACATGGTCATTGTGGATGTTGTTTCAAAGCCAAACACAACAAGCTTGTGCATAGGCCTATATATGAGCCCCCCCCCCAAAAAAACTGAATTCAAATAATGATTGTGCCATTATACAATATTCCTTTCTCCAGCGTGCAGAGAGAGGGGCTGTCAACCGTTTAATGAAATATGTTTTGTTGTGAAAACCTTACTATAGATGTTCCCGAACAGATTTCACTTGGTTTCCAAAATTAAGCACTGAGTAGCTGCAGGAGCAGGGTTGGACAGCCCCTTGCCATACAGAGTTTGTGCGGAATATCACATGTTGCACGGTGTAGCCTATCTGACATGAGTGAAATGAACCGGCAGGAAAGTGGCCTCCATTCGCTATTCGAGTGCATACGGATGACATGTATTTTAACTCTGCCCCTGTTCCTGCCCATTTCATAATGGGCTATTCTAAATCGAAACGAATGTTACATATTAGTAAAGACAAGATTAAATTGATTATAGTCTAACGTGTGAAAATATAATCACTTGATGTTTTGCATGACAATAATCAGCTGACAAAATTCCATGACTCCCACAGCCCT
Source organism: Salvelinus alpinus (assembly GCF_045679555.1). NCBI lineage: Eukaryota > Metazoa > Chordata > Actinopteri > Salmoniformes > Salmonidae > Salvelinus > Salvelinus alpinus. Next base: position 6,417,979 of record NC_092122.1, read on the forward strand.
AGCGTAGACTTCGGCTTGCCTCTAGAAACATTTATGTGAGCTGAAAAAATCTCTCACCGAAGTCCAAAACAAACAGAAACGTCACAAAGTGTTGTCATAATATGTGCACAAACTCTTCCAAACTGTTTCGGCTGGGAAGCATGTGGACGCCTTAAGGATGCCATCATCAAAGACCAGGGTACCATCAGGTCGGGAGGGAGAGACAGGGGGAGGGAGGGATGGAGGGAGAGGGGTGGAAGAGGTAGAGCGAGAGGAAAGGAAGGAGTTTACTGGTCTCAGATCTCTATAAATTGTCTTGTAGCGTGACGGCCACCCTCTGATTTCTATTATAATGTGACAGAGAGAGGGAGAGTGAGTTTGTGTATGTGCGTTCACTGCAAATTGGCCAGTGTTACCTAGTGTTGATTCTTCAGTGTAACATTTCTAGTGTTGATTCAGGAGTTAAATGAACTCTGTGAGTGTTAAAATAACACTCATTGGTGAAAAAGAACCCCGGTGTTGGGGTTAATAACCAGTGTTAACCCAAAACCACGCCCATCATTATCAATATGGCGTGCTGTATTGCAGGTAGATTTTTTTTCAATTGTTTGTTTCAATATCTCTGTTTTTGCATGTACAGTACTGTGCAAAGGTTTTAGGCAGGTGTGAAAAAATGCTGTAAAGTAAGAATGCTTTCAGAAATAGACATGTTAATAGATTATATTTATCAATTAACAAAATGCAAAGTGAGTGAACAGAAGAAAAATCTACATCAAATCAATATTTGGTGTGACCAACCTTTGCCTTCAAAACAGCATCACTTCTTCTAGGTACACTTGCACAAAGTCAGGGATTTTGTGTGCATATAGTCAGGTGTGTGATTAAACAATTATACCAAACAGGTGCTAATGATCATCAATTCAATATGTAGGTTGAAACACAATCATTAACTGAAACAGAAACAGCTGTGTAGGAGGAATACAACTGGGTGAGGAAACAGCCAAACTCAGCTAACAAGGTGAGGTTGCTGAAGACAGTTTACTGTCAATTCATACCACTTTGAAGATGCAAAATATTTTTGGGTGTGAAGCAAACAAGAAATAATACAAAAAAACTGAAAACTTGAGCGTGCATATTCACCCCCCAAAGTCAATACTTTGTAGAGCCACCTTTTTGCAGCAATTACAGCTGCAAGTCTCTTGAGGTATGTCTCTATAAGCTTGGCACATCTAGCCATTGGGATTTTTCCCATTCTTGAAGGCAGAACTGCTCCAGATCCTTCAAGTTCGATGGGTTCCACTGGTGTCTTTAAGTCATACCACAGATTCTCAATTGGATTGAGGTCTGGGCTTTGACTAGGCCATTCCAAGACATTTAAATGTTTCCCCTTAAACCACTAGAGTGTTGCTTTAGCAGTATGCTTAGGTTCATTGTCCTGCTGGAAGGTGAACCTCCGTCCCAGTCTCAAATCTCTGGAAGACTGAAACAAGTTTCCCTCAAGAATTTCCCTGTATTTAGCACCATCCATCATTCTTTCCATTCTGACCAGTTTCCCAGTCCCTGCTGATGAAAAACATCCCCACAGCATGATGCTGTCACCACCATGCTTCACTGTGGGGATGAATTCTCGGGGTGATGAGAAGAGTTGGGTTTGCGCCAGACATAGCATTTTCCTTGATGGCCAAAAAGCTCAATGTTAGTCTCATCTGACCAGAGTACCTTCTTCCATATGTTTGGGGAGCCTCCCATATGCCTTTTGGCGAACACCAAATGTGTTTTCTTATTTTTCTGGCCACACTTCCGTAAAGCCCAGTTCTGTGAAGTGTACAGCTTAAAGTGGTCCTATGGACAGATACTCCAATCTCCGCTGTGGAGCTTTGCAGCTCCTTCAGGGTTATCTTTGGTCTCTGTTGCCTCTGATTTAATGCCCTCCTTGCCTGGTCCGTGAGTTTTGGTGGGTGGCCCTCTCTTGGCAGGTTTGTTGTGGTGCCATATTCTTTCCATTTTTTAATAATGGATTTAATGGTGCTCCGTGGGATGTTCAAAGTTTCAGATATTTTTTTATAACCCAACCCTGATGTGTACTTCTTCACAACTTTGTCCCTGACCCGTTTGGAGAGCTCCTTGGTCTTCATGGTGCCGCTTGCTTGGTGGTGCTGCTTGCTTAGTGGTGTTGCAGACTCTGGGGCCTTTCAGAACAGGTTTATATGTACTGAAATCATGTGACAGATCATGTGACACTTAGATTGCACATAGGTGGACTTTATTTAACTAATTATGTGACTTCTGAAGGTAATTGGTTGCACCAGATCTTATTTAGGGGCTTCATAGCAAAGAGGGTGAATACATATGCACACACCACTTTTCCGTTTTTTATTTTGTATTTTTAAACAAGCTATTTTTTAAATTTCAGTTCACCAATTTGGACTATTTTGTGTTTGTCCATTACATGATATCCAAATAAAAATCAATTTAAATTACAGGTTGTAATGCAACAAAATAGGAAAAACGCCAAAGGGGATTAATTATTTTGCAAGGCACTGTGTGTAGAGACTGAGGGAGTGTGTAACAGACAGGTGTATCTACTATAAGAAATCTGACCTCCTTTTCTACTCAACCCACTTTGAGACAAAATATAGTTGCAAAGAACCCTATCTTAAAGAGCAGGGCTGTGCGTGTACGCAGCTATAGAGAGAGACTGGTGAGACTCAGAGAGCAGAATAGTAAAGGTAAGAAAGCCTTTAAACTGCATTGGCCTTGGGACCTGTGTGTGACTAAGGCTGACATCACCAAAGACCAGGGCACCCTCAGAAAGGGAGGGAGAGATGGATGGAGGGAGAGGGAGAGGGAGAGGGGGAGGGGAGAGAGAGAGAACGGTAGAAAGTGAGGAAAGGAGGGAGTTTACTGGTCTCAAATCTCTATAATTTGTCTTGTAGCGTGACGACCACCTTCTGATTTTCATTATGAAGTGAGAGAGGAGCGAGAGAGAGAGAGAGAGAGAGAGAGAGAGAGAGAGTGTATGTGCGTATAAGAAAATGTGTGTGGCACTGCAGTGCTAATCAATAGCTGCTCTCAGCCCTCCCTCTCCTCTCCTCCCCTCTCCCCCGTGGGGAAGGTGTGTATTTGCCTGAATAATTGCTGCTGTGCCTCTTCAGCCCCTGAAGTTTCCCACTTTTTCACAGACTAATAAGACTCCAGGTAGAAATTGCTCTCATGTCAAGGCCTAGATCTTAACTTGTTAGCTGATGAAATACAGAACACTTGGTCTGCATGTGGGACCATTTTCATGAGTTTTTAGCCAAAAACAGTACTGTGCTATTATAACATTCACATCTCAAATTGAATGAATTGAATTTCCCCTGTACAACCGCCCCCCCCAACAGGGGCCCAGAGGTGAGACATCATGGCCCTTTGATCTCTCCAGCAGAGGGCCTGATGGGTAGCAGAGAGGCGACGTCTCTCCTCTCCGTTCTCTCTCTTATCTCCATCCCTTCATCTCTCTCATGTCATGGAGGAGAGCAGGAGAGAGGAGCTGTGGGCACGAACCCTAAAATTCAACAGCACCTCTCAGGAGTTAGGCTACACATGGGAGCCAACTGTTTCCAATCATTTCATTCATTGTGCCAGAAATGGAACACTATTCCCTATGGCTTTCAGAAACTAGTTAAATATCTGGGTCATACCCTGGACTTCCTGTTGTGAATGATTTAAGTTGATTTGATTGAGTGTTAAAATGCATACTGGTAGTTTGGTTAGCAGCATTATCAGTAAAGCAGCATTATCAGTATAGCAGCATTATCAGTAAAGCATTAAGGCATTATTTACGTTTCTGGGAAAGTTATTAAGTGTGAATCATGGCAAATCAAATCAAATTGTGTTTGTCACATACACTCGAAAACAACGGGTATATACTTTACTGTGAAATGTTTCCTTCTGAGCCCTTCCCAATGATGCAGAGTAAAAAAAAAATACACAAGAATGAAGCTATATGCAGGGACTACCAGTACCATATCAATGTCAAGTAATCAAATAGTGTTCAGATGGTTATATTTCTGTTCCTGTTGTGACACCTCTCCTGTGTGTCAAACATCCTCACTTCGTCTCAGAACAGCACCGGCTGCAAATTTGATTGAAAAATGAACCACCAGGAGCCCACTTAGCCTTTCCATAAGGAACTAATCTAATGAATGATCAGTTTCACGCTGCTAGCCACACACACACACACACACACACACACACACACACACACACACACACACACACACACACAGTCTTGTACAGCTAACCTTGTGGGCACACACAATTCAGTCCCATTCAAAATCCTATTTTCCCTAAACCTAACCCTTACCTTAACCCTAACCCTAAAACCTAAGCTAATCCTAACCCTAGCTCCTAAACCTAACCCTAAACCTAATTCTAACACTAATTCTAACTTTAACCCTAAACCCCCTAGAAATAACATTTGACCATGTGGGAGACTAACAAAATGTCCCCAGTTGGTCAAATTTTTGTTTGTTTACTGTTCTTGTGGGGACTTCTGGTCCCCACAAGAATAGTTAAACACGTCCCCCCACACACACACACACACACAGGTATGTACAGAGGAGAGCTAAAACTCATTCATTATGATCTGTGTGCCCTTAATTGAACCAAATCTGCACACACACACATGCACACATACACACTCACACACTCATCAGAGGGCAGAAAGCTCCCTTTCTGCATCCTATCCTAGCCCCCCTGCCTCTGCCAAGTGCCACTTCAACGATGGAATTATTTTTAATAGGCTACTTTAGGTGTCATATATAATTACCCGCAGGCCATTTCTACAGCACCTGCCACTGCAGTAGCAATTTAGTTAGTTGAAAAAGTAAACCGTTCACAAATCAAGATGGCACTAAATCTACATCATTTCAAGCCAGGGGGTAAATATATAAATATAGATTTGGGGTTTTCTGTTTGTGCCTGTCACTTGTGGCTGTAAATGATTTTCTTTCCTATTATTAATTTTGTTGTATCCCAAATGTCACCGTATCCCCTACACAGAACCCTGTGGGCCGTGGTCAAAAGTAGTTCACTATGTAGGGAATAGGGTTCCATTTGGGATGACGCCATTCACTCTGAGCGGAGAGGGAATCTAGCTGTTAATCCTGGGTAAATGGAAAGACTGAGAACCATAACAATATTAAACACGCTCAATTAAACACACACAGCGGAGAGACAGACAAACCTCGCCCATGTAATTAACTAATGTACATACCACCACCAAATCGCCATCTCATTAGCTACATACTGTTAGCCTGGTCCCAGATCTGTTTCTGCTCTTGCCAACTCTATTGCTCATTGTTAAGCCAAACATGACAATGATCAGTGGTGAACCGTGACTATAGGATCTAGGCCTTCAGAGGGACCAAAAATCTTCCAATAGATTGTATTGTAAAAATCCAGAAAAGAACAGAACATATAGCATCACTTATTAATGCGCCCGACATTATACCCTCTGTAGTCGGACCGTTCTAGTTCTAGTGAAGGAGGAGCAATGCTTTTTGATGTCATCAAGAATGAATCAAACAAGCCTGGCTGTGCTTTGGGCTGCAGCACACAGAGACAGAACCGGCATGGACATACAGCATCAAATAATGCGACCAGCAAAACAAAAAGCACCCTGTTACCACAACCTATGATAGCCTAACACCACTATCACCCATAGCGACAACAACAGTGTCACATCAAAGGTGACAGGCTCATGGTGCTGAAAGGACAGTGACCATAATACCTGCGCATTCCATTATTTTTTACTTCATCTTTATTTAACCAGGTAGGCCAGTTGAGAACAAGTTCTTATTTACAACTGCGACCTGGCCAAGATAAAGCAAAGCAGTGCAACAAAAAACAGCAACACATGGGATAAACAAAAGTACAGTCAATAACACAATAGAAAAATATATATATATAGTGTGTGCAAATGGTGTAAGGAGGTAAGGCATTAAATAGGCCATAGTGGCGAAGTAATTACAATTGAGCAAATTAACACTGGAGTGATAGATGTGCAGATGATGATGTGCAAGTAGAAATACTGGTGTGCAAAAGAGCAAAAAAGTTAATAAAAACAATATGGGGAAGAGGTAGGTAGTTGGATGGGCTATTTACAGATGGGCTATGTACAGCTGCAGCGATCGGGAAAGCTGCTCAGATAGCTGATGCTTAAAGTTAGTGAGGGAGATATAAGTCTCCAACTTCAGCGATTTTTTTGCAATTCGTTCCAGTCATTGGCAGCAGAGAACTGGAAGGAAAGGCGGCCAAAGAAGGTGTTGGCTTTGGGGATGACCAGTGAGATATACCTGCTGGAGCGCGTGCTAACGGTGGGTGCTGCTATGGTGACCAGTGAGCTGAGATAAGGCGGCGCTTTACCTAGCAGAGACTTGTAGATGACCTGGAGACCGGTGGGTCTGGCGACGAATAGCAGCGAGGGCCAGACAACAACAGCATACAGGTTGCAGTGGTGGGTGGTATATGGGGCTTTGGTGACAAAATGGATGGCACTGTGATAGACTACATCCAGTTTGCTGAGTAGATTGTTGGAGGCTATTTTGTAAATGACATCGCCAAAGTCGAGGATCGGTAGGATAGTCAGTTTTGCGAGGGTATGTTTGGCAGCGTGAGTGAAGGAGGCTTTGTTGCGAAATAGGAAGCCGATTCTAGGTTTAATTTTGGATTGGAGATGCTTAATATGAGTCTGGAAGGAGAGCTTACAGTCTAGCCAGACACCTAGGTATTTGTAGTTGTCCACATATTCTAAGTCAGAACCGTCCAGAGTAGTGATGCTAGTCGGGCTGGCGGGTGCGGGCAGCGATCGGTTGAAGAGCATGAATTTAGTTTAACTAGCGTTTAAGAGAAATTGGAGGCCACGGAAGGAGTGTTGTATGGTATTGAAGCTCGTTTTGAGGTTTGTTAACACAGTGTCCAAAGAAGGGCTAGATGTATACAGAATGGTGTCGTCTGCGTAGAGGTGGATCAAGGAATCACCCGCAGCAAGAGCGACATCATTGATATATACAGAGAAAAGAGTCGGCCCAAGAATTGAACCCTGTGGTACCCCCATAGAGACTGCCAGAGGACCGGACAACATGCCCTCCGATTTGAAACACTGAACTCTGTCAGAGAAGTAGTTGCTGAACCAGGCGAGGCAGTCATTTGAGAAACCAAGGCTGTTGAGTCTGCCGATAAGAATATGGTGATTGACAGAGTCGAAAGCCTTGGCCAGGTCGATGAAGACGGCTGCACGGTACTGTCTTTTATCGATGGCGGTTATGATATCATTTAGTACCTTGAGCGTGGCTGAGGTGCACCCGTGACCAGCTCGGAAACCGGATTGCACAGTGGAAAAGGTACGGTGGGATTCGAAATGGTCAGTGATCTGTTTGTTAACTTGGCTTTTGAAGACTTTAGAAAGGCAGGGTAGGATAGATATAGGTCTGTAACAGTTTGGGTCTAGAGTGTCTCCCCCTTTGAAGAGGTGGATGACCACGGCAGCTTTCCAATCTTTAGGAATCTCTGACAATACGACAGACGATACGAAAGAGAGGTTGAACAGACTAGTAATAGGGGTTGCAACAATGGCAGCGGATAATAAAGAGAGGGTCCAGATTGTCTAGCCCAGCTGATTTGTACGGGTTCAGGTTTTGCAGCTCTTTCAGAACGTCTGCTATCTGGAAAAGCTGGGGAGGCTTGGGCAAGTAGCTGCTGGGGGTGCGGGGCTGTTGGCCGGGGTTGTAGTAGCCAGGACGAAAGCATGGCCAGCCGTAGAGAAATGCTTAGTGAAATTCTCAATTATAGTGGATTTATCGGTGTTGACAGTGTTTCCTAGCCTCAGTGCAGTGGGCAGCTGGGAGGAGGTGCTCTTATTCTTCATGGACTTTACAGTGTCCCAGAACTTTTTGGAGTTAGAGCTACAGGATGCAAATTTCTGTTTGAAAAAGCTAGCCTTTGCTTTCCTAACTGACTATGTGTATTGGTTCCTGACTTCCCTGAAAAGTTGCATATCGTGGGGACTATTCGATGCTAGTGCAGTACGCCACAGGATGTTTTTGTGCTGGTCGAGGGCAGTCAGGTCTGGAGTGAACCAAGGGCTATATCTGTTCTTAGTTCTACATTTTGTGAAAGGGGCATGCTTTTTTAAGATGGTGAGGAAATTAATTTTAAAGAGCAACCAGGCATCCTCTACTGACGGGATGAGGTCAATATCCTTCCAGGATCCCCGGGCCAGGTCGATTAGTAAGGCCTGCTCGCAGAAGTGTTTTAGGGAGTGTTTGACAGTGATGAGGGGTGGTCGTTTGACCGCGAACCCATGACGGATGCAGACAATGAGGCAGTGATCGCTGAGATCCTGATTGAAAACAGCAGAGGTGTATTTGGAGGGCAAGTTGGTCAGGATAATATCTATGAGGGTGCCCATGTTTACGAATTTTAGGGTTGTACCTGGTGGGTTTCTTGATTATTTTATTGAGATTGAGGGCGTCTAGCTTAGATTGTAGGACGGCCGGGGTGTTAAGCATATCCTAGTTTAGGTCACCTAACAGAACGAACGGGTCTATAACAGGCGACAACAGTGAGAGACTTATTTCTGGAGAGATACATTTTTAAAATTAGAAGCTCGAACTGTTTGGGCATAGACCTGGAAATTATGACACAACTTTGCAGACTATCTGTGCAGTAGATTGCACCTCCTCCCCTTTTGGCAGTTCTATCTTGTCAGAAAATGTTGTTGTTGGGGATGGAAATCTCAGAATTGTTGGTGGCCTTCCTAAGCCAGGATTCAGACACGGCAAGGACTTCAGGGTTGGCGGAGTGTGCTAAAGCAGTGAGTAAAACAAACTTAGGGAGGAGGCTTCTGATGTTAACATGCATGATACCAAGGGTTTTACAGTTACAGAAGTCAACAAATGAGAGTGCCTGGGGACACACAGGGGTTAACCTCCACATCACCCGAGGAACAGAGGAGGAGTAGGATGAGGGTACGGCTAAAGGCTATAAAAACTGGTCGTCTAGTGCGTTGGGGACAGAGTATAAAAGGAGCAGATTCCTGGGCGTGGTAGAATAGATTCAGGGCATAATGTACAGACAGGGGGTATGGTCGGGTGTGGGTACAGTGGAGATAAACCTAGGCATTGAGTGACGATAAGAGAGGTTGCATCTCTGGAGGCACTGGTTATGCTAGGTGAGGTCACCTCATGTGTGGGAGGTGGGACAAAAGAGGTTTCTGAGGCATGTTGAGCGGGGCTAGGGGATCCGCAGTAAAATAAAACAATGATACCTACTCTAAACAACATTATACAAGGCATATTGACATTAGAGAGAGACAAAAGGGAGAAAAGCAGTCCGATATTATCAGAGTTGATATCGCGCTGTGCAGACTGGCGGGTATTATCCAGGATAAAAGCAGCTGGTGTCTAAGCTAGAGGTAAAGGCCGCTAGCAGTGGCTAACAATGACTAACTAGCTAGTAGCTAATTAGCTGGTTAGCATCTGATGGCTAGCTTCTGATGGAGGTTCTAGCTATAAGGTCTAAAAAATAGCAGAGCCGTATCACATTGGGTGAGGCGGGTTGCCGGAAGGTATATTTAATTAAAAAATGACACCAGGCCATCCTCCAAAAGTCTTCGCCTCACTGTGCGTGCAGATGCACTCACACCTGCCTGCTGCCATTCCTGAGCAAGCTCTGTACTGGTGGTGCCCTGATCCCGCAGCTGAATCAACTTTAGGAGACGGTCCTGGCGCTTGCTGGACTTTCTTGGGCGCTCTGAAGCCGCCTTCACAACAATTGAACCGCTCTCCTTGAAGTTCTTGATGATCCAATAAATGGTTGATTTATGTGCAATCTTACTGGCAGCAATATTCTTGCCTGTGAAGCCCTTTTTGTGCAAAACAATGATGATGGCACATGTTTCATTGCAGGTAACCATGATTAACAGAGGAAGAACAATGATTCCATGCACCACCCTCCTTTTGAAGCTTCCAGTCTGTTATTCGAACTCAATCTGCATGACAGAGTGAACTCCAGCCTTGTCCTCGTCAACACTCACACCTGTGTTAACGAGAGAATCACTGACATGATGTCAGCTGGTCCTTTTGTGGCAGGGCTGAAATGCAGTGAAAAAGTTTTTGGGGGATTCAGGTCATTTGCATGGCAAAGAGGGACTTTGCAATTAATTGCAATTCATCTGATCACTCTTCATAACATTCTGGAGTATATGCAAATTGCCATCATACAAACTGAGTCAGCAGACTTTGTGAAAATTAATATTTTTGTCATTCTCAAAACTTTTGGCCACAACTGTACAGCACATCACAAATATATACATACACTCATCAAATAGGCTACATCACATGTGTAAGACCCATATTAAGGGTTACCTCAGTAGTTGGATGAGCGAAAATGTCCCTTCTGCTCCTTGACTGAATTCATTCTAAATGTATAGTCTGTTGTTGCTATCCTTGTGAGTCAATCCAGGTGTGCATTGGTCAGTCTGTTTCTCTGTTTTTGTTTCACAATGGTCATTGTTGAAAACGTTGCTTCACATGAATAAGTGCTGACAAAAAATGATGTCACCTTTTGCACACACTGATTCAGAAGTGGATACTCTGTGTCTGACACAAGGCTCCAGAAATGGGTAACACCTGATCTTAGTTCACCTTGCTATGTGTCATTTGCCTGCAGCTCCACTATCTCACTCTATATTCCAGCACGGTCAGGACAGAGGGCTGTGATGACTGGGGTCAGAGATGACACTGGATGACATATGAAAGGGGTTCTCAATGAAGTTGAAATACTCCTTGTACTCCTTGAATCTTGACTCAAACGCCAGGTTCAACTCTTCCAACACAGGCACAAATGCATCATAGCTAAAATGTTGCAGTATGTCTGGGTTGGATGTGGCGGCTGCTCTGAGTTTTGGGAAATGTACAAACTGTCCGTGAGGTATGTGGTGATTTTATTTTGAAATGCTGTGACCACACACAGCATTTTGCCCAGTTTTAGCTTTCCCTTGGAGCTGGAGATTCAGCATGTTCAGGTGGCTGATGATGCCAGTTAAAAAAGCCAGCTTTAATATCCACTGTGGCTCATCTAGCTCTGGCTCCTCTCTCCCCTTGCTTGCAACAAATTCACGAATTTGAGGGAGGAGAGAGAGAAAACTTTCCAAAACTCTGCCACGAGACAGTCACGTCATCATATTCTGTCTGGTATTCCTCCAGCAACTTGCGGAATTGCCGGTGATTCAGTGCCTTCACAATAATAATGTTCACCAGGCGGACGACTTGCTGCATCACATTCTGTTAGTCACAGTCTTTGAGTTTAGCCACAAGTGCTTCCTGATGAATGATACAATGAAGCTCAACAAATTTGGGAATATCCTCTCTCTTTCTAATCAGGCCTATGAGTCCCTTCTCCTTCCCTCGTATGTTTGGGGCACCGTCAGTCAGTGTACACAGATGCCAGGTTTGACCAGTCAGTATTATCATCAGCAAAACATTAAAAACAAGGGCTTTCAGAATTTATTCTCTTCGTGTTTGTCCCTGAAGGGGCAGAAAACATTAACGTTCCTCTCTGAACGAAACGTTTTGAGGGAAGCGGACCCAAACACATAATTGGGCAATGTCACTTACATCAGTGCTTTCGTCATTATTTGACAATCTCCCCGTCTGTGAAGGCCTTCTTGTTTCTCGCGAGTATCCAAGCAATCTCATATGTCGTTTTCTCTGCAACAGTGCTAGATCTGTCCATCATTTATTGTTGTCCTTTGAGTTGAGCTATTTAGTTGTTTCTGAGGTTGCTTTGAGGTGGATATGTTTTGTCAAAGTGGACATGGTGTGGCTGGACATGTCGCTCTAAATTTGCTGGTTTAAAACAATTGACTGCCTTCTGGCAAATAAGACAAAGTGAGTTAGTCCCTTCATGTAGTACAAAAAAAAGACTTGCCCCGTCCATTTCTCTTGGAACTTTCTGTGTTCTTCTTGAATCGACCGTATCCTTCTCTTAGCCAACGGACCCACGTTCGCTACATTAGCTAGCTGCATTTCCCCTCCGCCATCTTCCTATTTTTTCTGCTTCTCCGGTGGTTGGTTCCCCGGCGCCCTGTCACACTCGCTAGCTAGCTTGTAATTGAAATAAACACCATTAAAACAATATTAAGAACTTTTGATCATGTGGTTAAATAGTTATTAGGAGAGAGTTAGGTCTAGTGAGTTGCGTCTAACTCTACAGCTCTGTGGGCAGGTGTAAAATGTTTTACTGTCACTTACTGTTGTCTGATGACTGGCTGCTGAAGGTCACAGTAGGTCACAAGGAGTCTGCCAGGGGAGACTGCTGAAGGTCACAGTAGGTCACAAGGAGTCTGCCAGGGGAGACTGCTGAAGGTCACAGTAGGTCACAAGGAGTCTGCCAGGGGAGACTGCTGAAGGTCACAGTAGGTCACAAGGAGTCTGCCAGGGGAGACTGCTGAAGGTCACAGTAGGTCACAAGGAGTCTGCCAGGGGAGACTGCTGAAGGTCACAGTAGGTCACAAGGAGTCTGTCAGGGGAGACTGCTGAAGGTCACAGTAGGTCACAAGGAGTCTGCCAGGGGAGACTGCTGAAGGTCATAGTAGGTCACAAGGAGTCTGCCAGGGGAGACTGCTGAAGGTCACAGTAGGTCACAAGGAGTCTGCCAGGGGAGACTGCTGAAGGTCATAGTAGGTCACAAGGAGTCTGCCAGGGGAGACTGCTGAAGGTCACAGTAGGTCACAAGGAGTCTGCCAGGGGAGGCTGCTGAAGGTCATAGTAGGTCACAAGGAGTCTGCCAGGGGAGACTGCTGAAGGTCACAGTAGGTCACAAGGAGTCTGCCAGGGGAGACTGCTGAAGGTCACAGTAGGTCACAAGGAGTCTGCCAGGGGAGACTGCTGAAGGTCACAGTAGGTCACAAGGAGTCTGCCAGGGGAGACTGCTGAAGGGAGAACGGCTCATAATAATGGCTGGAAAGGAGGACATGGAATGGTTTGATACCATTCCACTGATGCTTCAGCATGTTGCTGTGTGTGTGTAACTAATATGTGTATAACTGCTGTAACTGTTAAGAGAGAAGCTATGCCAGTCTCAGGGCTGTAAACAACCACCTGGTGCCGTGCGCAACCACCTGGTGCCGTGCGCAACCACCTGGTGCCGTGCGCAACCACCTGGTGCCGTGCGCAACCACCTGGTACTAATGGACACACATTACTCTGAGTGCCTTCGCTTGAATAGTTGGAATAGTTTGATGCACATGGTAAGTATGCACATTGAGACGTTGCAGTGACTAATGTCAACCACCAGTGAGCACTGTGTGAGCAGTGTGAGCAGTGTGTCTGTGTGAGAGAGGGCGGTCTCTTCGTGTGTGTCTGGTTGCGCGGGTGATTCGGCGAGATGCTGCAGCGGTGTAAATCTTCCCCATTTCCATAATGGCACCTCCCTGCTGAGAAACTGTCCTCTCTCACACATGCACGCACACCATAGGTCAGTGGTGTCTGGGTGTGTGATGATTGTCGCTCTGGGTGAGTGGCGTCTAGTGTGACCTCCCTGTGTTGTTTTTCTGGGGTTATGATCACACACACTCCCGCCCTCCCTCCCTCTTTCAGTATTTCTCCATGGGGTGATGTTTTGTCGACCCTACTGTGTGGTAATGATTGGAGCGTTGACTCCATATCGCTACACCGCAGGGGGTTGGTGGCACCTTAATTGGGGAGGACGGGCTTGTGGTAATGGCTGGAGCGTTATTAGTGGAATGGTATCAGACACATGGTTTCCAGGTGTTTGATGCCGTTCCGTTCTCTCCGTTCCACCCCTCAGCGGTCTCCTGAGTGCTGCCACACAGATCATGACTGGGATTTAGTGCGTACACACACGGCTGTGTAGACCTCCAGATAGGCCACGCATGCAGCATCCCTTCTCTCTGCTCCATGGCACCTGGATGGGACTGAGCAAAGGCATACATATGTCAACAGGAATCCCACTGTCTCTGGCTATGTGTGTGTGCAGTCCCCACTAGAGGAGGATAGAAAGAGAGAGACAGAGAAAAGGAGAGAGTGGTGGGAGGGAGCGAGAGGGAGGGAGAGAACTGGAGAGAGAAAGAGAAACAGAGCGAGAGAAACCGAGACCGAGAGAAACCGAGAGAGAGAGAGAGAGAGAGAGAAAGCGAGAGAGACGAGTTGTTCTGTGGATATGAAAATTCTCATACTGCTAGGTTAGATATGCTGATGTCTCTGACTGGGGTCTCAGCTGAAGTGGTAGCTTGTGGAGAAATGAAAGACAAAATATAATTTATGTGTATATGTCTGCTACCCATCTACCGACGCACCTCTCCTGCTCTCTCACACTGTTCACACACATCTCTGCAAAAATCCTGCTGCCCCAGCAGAAAAACATCTCTCTCAACCTCTCCATAGGCAGGTTGTATTGGACATGGCAGATATAGGAGAAATGTTCTAAAGATCGACAACATTTGTATCTCTTCGACAGGGAGGATTTTTATTTTAACTTTCTTTATTGCGACAAATTATGACGGAAACTGCGTTTATTCGAAAATTATGGATGACGAAATAATTCTAAATACATTTTTGTTCAACTATTATAAAGAGTTTCTTTCCAGGACAACAATTTCTCTGACTTTCAAGAATGTTTGACTTACCACTTTGCTTTTCTGTCTGGCTGGATGCAAGTTTCACCATCCAATTATTTCAGATATACAGGAGTGCAAGTATCACCATGGCACGGATACGTGCGATACGTTGGCACATGAGAATTGTCAGAATATTGCAAATATTAGTACATTCTTACATTCTATCCATGCTGGCCTTCACAGGATACCTGAGACATGAAACAGATAAGTGGGAGGGCATACACACTCTTAGAAAATGTGTTATTTTTTTTAACACATCCGTGTGTCTAGTTAAGAGAACACATGTGTGTTACTTTTAACACAATCACTGTGTTGGAACAACATGATTTGTATAAATATTTTAACACATGTTGTGTCATTTCCTGCAATGAATGTGTTAAAAGCTGAAAACCATACAACACACCCTAGACGTGTTAGATTATTGACCAATCGCATTGCGGATCCGAAGTCATCATGCATTTAAGTGTGGCTTAGTAGGGGCGTGGCTTTCAGATAGTTATTTTTGGCCACCCGAGAGTACATGTCATTCCAGTTAATCTGTTCTGTCGTATTGTCAGCACATGTTAAGGTTGAACACTGATACTTTTGTAGCGTTAATAAGGTTTACACAACTGTATAAGTTCCTAAAGTGCCTATGCATATCCCAATGTTGAGCTAGTTAGCACTTTTTAATAATTTTTTTAATAATCATGTTATTCATTTTATGTGAAAACATGTAACTATCTGAAAGCCATGCCCCTAATAGGCCACACCTTTTGATTACCCAAACAGTGGTCAATTTAACCATCAGTTGGGTTTTTATTCACTTTCGTACTGGGTTGACCCAGAAGATGTTTTTTTAATGTAATCCATAGGTTATTTTCAGGAGGCATGGCATGTTGGGTCCGTGGCTTTCAGTTATGTATTTTTGGGTGCCCATGAGAGTAATTCCTGTTCATCATGTTATGTTTGTACACTAACCGTTTGAATATTTCTTCAATATTTTGGCACCGTACATATTTAAATACACAATTCATATTATTATTAGTTAAAATACTGTAAAGTGGTACTTCAGGAACGGAACTTGTGTAAGTCTCAACATGTGTTGACAATGCAACTCTCACAGGTGGCCACAACAAACTATCTAAAAGCCACACCCATGCTAAATCATGCCTCTAGTCTTCTGATCTGACCCGCTGTTCTGTCCACTATTTACCTATTTTCTTTGCAAACTTTCCAAATGTCTACAAAAAAATCCCTGTAAAATGTATTCAACTGTTATGTTGCAGTGTTATGACATGTTAAGATTTAACATTGATATTTTTGTTGATTCAATACACTTACATAAGTGTATGAATTCCCTAATTCCCTAATCCAGTTGTTGGAATATCTTACTATAATATATAGTCTTAATATTACAGAAGAATCTGCCCCCCCAAAAAATTATGTTTTCACTAGCTTAAAGTATGTAAATTGAACATGATGAACAGGAATGAGATTTACTCTCATGGGTAGCCAATAAGATGTAGTTGAAAGACACGCCCCTAATTAGCCACACCTCCTGAAAATAACCTAAGCATTGCATAAAAAAAGACCCAATTGCTAGGACAACCCAGAATGAGAATAACAAATACCCAATTTATGGTTAAATTAACCTATGTTTTGGTAATCCCAAAAATCAACCCAACTGGCTAGGTCAAAATAATCCAACATGTGTTCTGTCCACTATTTAACCAACGCTGGGTCACCAAATAACCAAAATTGGCCCATCATCACAGACTGGCTCTTTCCCTGGCACCATGCCCTGGCTGGCCCTGTGTGTGTGTGTTTGTTTCTTCTGGCATTTCTCACTAACACAGGGAGTAAAAGTCTGATGCTGGGCTTCCTCGGGCAGAGTGTGTGTGTTTGTGAGTGTGCGTACATGACTCCCCTCTAAGGAGGGTTAGCATGCCTCACACTGTTCCCCTGGCGCTTAGCACTGCCACATGTCCCACTGCACACGCACACAGCAACACTCCCCTCCTCTCCGTCATTGATCACCAACACTCCCCCCTCCCTCTCCTGCCCCCAGGCCTCTAGGCAGGTGATCATGTATCGGTGACCCTCAGCACATCCCTGTAAACAGAGACTATAATCAAAGACTCCAAGAACATATAGTGGGCAGGGCCAGAGATGGTTAGGTTCTGTTGGCCGGTCTCTATACGGGGAGGGATATGGAGATGTTTGATAGCATGATATGTGTACAGGGTTGGGTAGCTTACTCTGTAAATGTAATCTATTACAGTTACTAGTTACCTGTCCAAAATGTGCAATCAGTACCCTTTGAGTACCCAAACTCAGTTATGTAATCGGATTACTTTCAGTTACTTTTAGATTACTTTCCACTTGAGAGATTACTTTCCCCTTGATTAGATTAAAATTAATTTTACCAATTGAACGACATCTATTGCAGGATAAATCAATGTTAGAGTTTACATAGCTGGCCTTAAATGGATATTGCATTTTAATTTATGGGTTGGTTATGTAGGCTTCTTCTAACCCATTGCTTTCTACTTTAATACAGATAACACGATTAGGCTATATATCTCTCTGTCTCTCTCTCTCTCTGCCTGCCACTTTCATTTTCTCCCTCTCCTCCACTCAGAGGTGGTAGAATGAGGTGTAGACCACGTCAGAGCTCACGTCTATGTTCTGTTCCGTTATTACATGATAATACTTGTTATTACACATGTTATTACATACAGCTACTGTCAATGTGATTCAGCTCTTCAGGGGTTTAACAAATGTCTCTGGATCAGTGACCAACTGCTGTCAGAGCTCTAATTAGAGCAGAGCAGACACGGACGGCTGATCTGAGATCCGTACTGCTGTCTCTGCTCTGCTCTGTTGACACTGCAGGGTGTAGAGAACCAGTCCTACAGAAAGCCTCTTTCATCCTGTTCATATATGTAAAGCTGGAGGAGTAGACTTAGTCTGAGGAAGGAAAAACTTCATTTCATCAGTGACTGTTCCCTCAGAGTTATTGGGATGGATATTAGCTTTTCAAACAAATAGGATGGTTGCAACACAGTCTCATGAGTTTGGGGTTTGGACAAAACATTTTCCTCTTTACTGTCAAGATGGGGGCCAGTGAACTGTTTTGCCGCGAGGTGGTGTTGGTAGTGGTGGTAGTGGTAGTAGTGGTGATAGTGGTAGTTGTACTGGTTATAATAGTGGTAGTGGTAGGAGTGGTGATAGTGGTAGTGGTACTGGTTATAATAGTGGTGGTGGTAGTGGTAGTAGTGGTGGTAGTGGTACTGGTTATAATAGTGGTGGTGGTAGTAGTGGTGATAGTGGTAGTGGTACTGGTTATAATAGTGGTGGTGGTAGTGGTAGTGGTGGTGGTAGTGGTACTGGTTATAATAGTGGTGGTGGTAGTGGTGGTGGTGGTAGTGGTACTGGTTATAATAGTGGTGGTGGTAGTAGTGGTGGTGGTAGTGGTAGTGGTGGTGGTAGTGGTGGTGGTGGTAGTGGTAGTGGTAGGGGTAGTGGTTATAATAGTGGTGGTGGTGGTGGTGGTGGTGGTGGTGGTATTGGTGGTGGTGGTATTGGTGGTGGTGGTAGGGGTAGTGGTGGTAGTGGTAGTGGTAGGGGTAGTGGTTATAATAGTGGTGGTGGTGGTATTGGTGGTGGTGGTGGTAGGGGTACTGGTTATAATAGCGGTGGTGGTGGTAGTGGTGGTGGTGTTGGTAGTTGTACAGGTTATAATAGTGGTAGTGGTAGTGGTGGTGTTGGTGTTGGTGGTGGTGGTGTTGGTGTTGGTGTTGGTGGTGGTGGTGTTGGTAGTGGTAGGGGTAATGGTTATAATAGTGGTGGTGGTAGTAGTAGTGGTGGTGGTAGTGGTAGTGGTGGTGGTGGTAATGGTAGTGGTGGTGGTGGTGGTGTTGGTAGTGGTAGTGGTACTGGTTATAATAGTGGTGGAGGTGGTGGTGTTGGTGGTAGTGGTGGTGTTGGTAGTGGTAGTGGTAGTGGTACTGGTACTGGTTATAGTAGTGGTAGTGGTGGTGGTGTTGGTAGTGGTGGTGGTGGTGGTGGTAGTAGTGGTAGAGGTACTGGTTATAATAGTGGTGGTGGTAGTAGTGGTGGTGGTAGTGGTGGTGGTGGTGGTGTTGGTTGTGTTGGTTGTGGTAGTGGTAGGGGTAGTGGTTATAATAGTGGTGGTGGTAGTGGTAGTAGTGGTGATAGTGGTAGTGGTACTGGTTATAATAGTGGTGGTGGTAGTAGTGGTGGTAGTGGTAGTGGTGGTGGTGGTGTTGGTGGTGTTGGTAGTGGTAGTGGTAGGGGTAGGGGTACTGGTTATAATAGTGGTGGTGGTAGTAGTGGTGGTGGTAGTGGTGGTGGTGGTGTTGGTGGTGTTGGTTGTGGTAGTGGTAGGGGTAGGGGTACTGGTTATAATAGTGGTGGCGGTAGTAGTGGTGGTAGTGGTGGTGGTGGTGGTGGTAGTAGTGGTAGAGGTACTGGTTATAATAGTGGTGGTGGTAGTAGTGGTGGTGGTGGTGGTAGTGGTTATAATAGTGGTGGTGGTAGTAGTGGTGGTGGTAGTGGTACTGGTTATAATAGTGGTGGTGGTAGTAGTGGTAGTGGTTGTAGTGGTAGTGGTGGTAGTGGTACTGGTTATAATAGTGGTGGTGGTAGTAGTGGTGTTGGTAGGGGTAGTGGTTATAATAGTGGTGGTGGTAGTGGTACTGGTTATAATAGTGGTGGTGGTAGTAGTGGTGGTGGTAGTGGTACTGGTTATAATAGTGGTGGTGATAGTAGTGGTGTTGGTAGGGGTACTGGTTATAATAGTGGTGGTGGTAGTAGTGGTAGTGGTTGTAGTGGTAGTGGTGGTAGTGGTAGTGGTAGTGGTAGTGGTACTGGTTATAATAGTGGTGGTGGTAGTAGTGGTAGTGGTGGTAGTGGTGGTGGTGTTGGTAGTGGTAGTGGTTATAATAGTGGTGGTGGTGGTAGTTGTGGTGGTGATAGTGGTGGTGGTGTTGGTAGGGGTAGGGGTACTGGTTATAATAGTGGTGGTGGTAGTGGTGGTGGTGGTAGTAGTGGTGGTAGTGGTAGTGGTAGTGGTAATGGTTATAATAGTGGTGGTGGTAGTAGTGGTGATAGTGGTAATGGTACTGGTTATAATAGTGGTGGTGGTAGTAGTGGTGGTAGTGGTAGTGGTACTGGTTATAATAGTGGTGGTGTTGGTAGTGGTAGTGGTAGTGGTTATAATAGTGGTGGTGGTAGTAGTGGTGATGGTAGTAGTGGTAGTGGTGGTAGTAGTGGTGGTAGTGGTAGTGGTACTGGTTATAATAGTGGTGGTGGTCGTAGTGGTGGTGGTGGTGTTGGTAGTGGGAGGTGTACTGGTTATAATAGTAGTGGTGGTGGTAGTGGTGGTGGTAGTGGTACTGGTTTTAATAGTGGTGGTGGTAGTAGTGAAAGTGGTAGTGGTACTAGTTATAATAGTGGTGGTGGTAGTAGTGGTGGTGGTAGTGGTACTGGTTGTATTAGTGGTGGTGGTGGTAGTAGTGGTGATAGTGGTAGTGGTACTGGTTATAATAGTTGTGGTGGTAGTAGTGATAGTGGTAGTGGTACTGGTTGTATTAGTGGTGGTGGTGGTAGTGGTGGTGGTAGTGGTACTGGTTTTAATAGTGGTGGTGGTAGTAGTGATAGTGGTAGTGGTACTGGTTGTATTAGTGGTGGTGGTAGTAGTGATAGTGGTAGTGGTACTGGTTGTATTAGTGGTGGTGGTGGTAGTAGTGGTGGTGGTAGTGGTACTGGTTGTATTAGTGGTGGTGGTAGTAGTGGTGGTGGTAGTGGTACTGGTTATAATAGTGGTGGTGGTAGTAGTGGTGGTGGTAGTGGTACTGGTTATAATAGTGGTGGTGGTAGTAGTGGTGGTGGTAGTGGTACTGGTTATAATAGTGGTGGTGGTAGTAGTGGTGGTGGTAGTGGTACTGGTTATAATAGTGGTGGTGGTAGTAGTGGTGGTGGTAGTGGTACTGGTTATAATAGTGGTGGTGGTAGTAGTGGTATTGCTCCGCAGCCTTTTGAAGGGTGCCTGCAGCCATCAGATCACTCAGTAGTAGCCGACAGTGGATAGAATGGTGCTGCTCTGATCTCATCACTGCTGTGTCAGGGTCATAGCTGGTATGGCCTGTAGTTGTGGTAATCTGTGTCAGGGTCATAGCTGGTATGGCCTGTAGTTGTGGTAATCTGTGTCAGTGTCATAGCTGGTATGGCCTGTAGTTGTGGTAATCTGTGTCAGCCATCAGCTGTGTCACTTTCAGAGATGTGTAGTATTCCCATATTGCTACCCGTACACATTAAGAGAATGGGTGGATGAATTGTTTATATATAGTACTGTACTTTTCACCACAAACCAGAAGGGGCAGTTAGCCTACACACACACACACACACACACACACACACACACACACACACACACACACACACACACACACACACACACACACACACACACACACACACACACACACACACACACACACACACACACACACACACACACTGATCTTCTTGGGTGCATCCTTCTATCTCTTCACAGGAAGTGCTTCTTGGCGACGTCAACGTCAAGTTAACATCCTCCGCTGCTCACCACAAACCCATCCACCTTCCTTCCTCCCTGAGTGTAACTGTCCTCTCCATCCCACTGCGCGTCACGGTTCTCTTCTCCTCCGCTGTCGGCACTCCTCCTTTCCTCCCTTCATCTCTCCCTAAATGCGTCACGGTTCTCTCCTTCTCTCTATCCCTCCATCCCGCTATCCCAAAGTGCAACTGCTCCCTGCTCCCTCTATCCTTGAGTAGTACGGTGCGGTTCTCCTGTCGTCTTTCTCCTCTCTTCCCTCCTTCCTTGTTTCTGCGGTGTTCCTCAGAGCGTGAGCCACAACCATTACCAGCCGTCAGAATGGCACACAGCACCTCTCCTCCCTGTGGATGGCAGGCAGTGTTATGAAAGATGTGGTTTCTGGTTCAAAATGGCTCCTGGGGAATTAGTCACGGAATCTTTATTTTCCCCCAAACATTTCCCATGTGCCAGTAATTACGAATCGCTAATTGGTTCAATGGTGTGTGTGTGTGTGTCTTTGGTGGTGTGTCCGAGAACCAGAGAGTGTTAGTGTACAATAAACGGAACTAATCTCCACTCAGAAAGACGCCAGGCTTCTCATGTAATATTAATCAGGTAGTGAGAGAAAGAGAGGGAAAGAGGAAGATATGGAAGCGATGCTCCTTTAGCCTTTAATCCACTAAAATATTCATCCTACTGTAGCTTTCCTGGCCTGCTCTACTTTACATCTCTACACCCATGTCTGGGAGTGCATACAAAACTCTCCCCGTCCTCCATGGACAGACACAGAGAGCACGACTCAGTCTCCACATCGGTGGTGGATGAGGTGAGTTTACCCATTACAAAGTACTTTGAGCCTCTTGAAAAGCACTCTGGAAGCAGAGCAAAAACTCACATGTCTGGCCTTCACTTGCCCTTCATTTATGACCATTCAATGATGGTGACCGTAGTAAAGTCATGGAGCGTGGAGCAGCCCTCAAGAGGTGGGGTTGTGAAAAAACCATGGGATGAGTCATGGTTTGATGATGTTTTAAACAGCCCTAGGTCCCCCCAAACCTCACTTTATCACCTAGCACACAGGTCACGCACACACAAACAAACACACACACACACGCACGCACGCACGCACGCACGCACGCACGCACGCACGCACGCACGCACGCACGCACGCACGCACGCACGCACGCACGCACGCACACACACACACACACACACACACACACACACACACACACACACACACACACACACATACACACACAAACACACACTCAAACACACACACACACACAAACACACGCTCATACACACACACACACGCACATACACACACAAACATGCACACACCTGTGTGCGGAGTTGGATTGTCACTGATTGCGGTACTCTGGCACTGTCTCACCAGACTAGATGGATGAGTTGTAGCTGAAGCTCATTCATTCTCTATGGTGTTTATCATGTTCCAGCCACAGTAGTAAAGCTTGAGGGGAGTCAGTAGATTGAGTGATAAAGCTTAAGTTGTGTCTCAGTTTGGGGCCGTTGGCACAGTAATGTCTGCCTTTACGAGGTGATCAGGGAGAGACGAGGACATTGGGGTGCACTGATGGGGAACCCCCTGATTCCTCTCTCCATCTCTCACTCTATCTCTCTCACTCTCACTCTCTCTCTATCTCTCGCTCTCTCTCTCACTCGCGCTCTCTCTCTCACTCATGCTCTCTCTCTCTCTCTCTCTGTCTATCTCTTACCCCCCCCCCCGGCCTCAATGATGATCACGACACCCAACCCTCATATGGCCAGGCAGGGTGCTGTTTGTGTGAAAGTGTTTTCTCAGGGGTGTTAGCCCGTGAACGGGGGAATTCAGGAAGAGCAGATGAGGCTTGAAATTCATTTTTGAACAACAAGGAAAGTTTTCCCCCCATGCCTGGTTAAATGACACTTGTGTTCCTGCAAGCATGAAATCCTGTGACAGAAACAGCTACCTCCTGCTCCCCAGGCGCTACGGCTAATAAATCAGATAGACGGAGATAGAAAGAGGGAAGGAGAGAGATGGTAGAGGGAGAGAGGGAGAGAGAAAGAAAGAAAGGGTGCAGGGAGGGAGGGATGGAGGGATGGAGTGGGAGTGAGAAAGAGAGAGAAAGAGAAATGGATGCGCAATTGACGTGCGCCCTCTGGCCCTGATAGATTAACCACGCTGCACTGCAACCAAAGCCCGCAACAAGACAGGTGCAGCCAGCAGGTGGGTCACATGATGAATGGGTCCATCACACAGAGGAATGCTGGTCCACGTAATCCTCCAACCTGCTGAGAGGGAGAGAGGTGGGAGGGGGGCTGGGAGAGAGAGAGAATGAGACTGGAACCATAACTCTGTGATTGTGGACACATTGAGTCTGTCTGTGCCATTTGCATCTTTCTTGGTCTGAGTATGTGTCTCAGATGTGTTTGGCACCTGGTATATTCCTAAAGGGGAGATGTCGTGTCTCTGTCATCTAATCTTCTGTAATGAGATGCTGATTAGTTGTACCTCATCTCACCTCACTGACTCTCTACCTCTGAGACACACTAACAACTAATCTCTGTGTGTGTGTGTGTGTGTGTGTGTGTGTGTGTGTGTGTGTGTGTGTGTGTGTGTGTGTGTGTGTGTGTGTGTGTGTGTGTGTGTGTGTGTGTGTGTGTGTGTGTGTGTGTGTGTGTGTGTGTGTGTGTGTGAGGACGCCGAGACCAGAGAGTTCATGGGCCGCACGGGGCATAGCTGGTGTAAGTAGAAGTGCTCAGTGGTAGCGGTAGTAACTGCGTGTTGCCCGTGCAAATCATATCACACAAAATATTTCACCCACAAGAAAACAACTGCTGTGTTCAAAGCTGCAACAGGCCTGCTGGCACATTGGTCCTTAATTTCTATATACATCCATTAACTTCTCTCTCATTTGTAATCATTACAATTTAAGGCATAAAGTGGTGGTTTCGTGGCTTATTGTTTTTGGATCATGGTTGGGGATATGTGTTGTACTGCCGTAAATAATACAATTTAATTATAACATTTGCTTGGGATCGCACTTGGTGAAAGCCACCGAACAGAAAATGGATGAATGCAACAACCATGTCTCTGTCACTAACAAATACAGTCATGGGTGGTAACTCTACAATTCAATCGAAACGCAAGGCACTCTGAGAAATATGCAAATAAGCTGTACACTAAGTAGTGTGTTAGTTTAACACTGAAAAGTGTGGACCAGTATAGACACTGAACCACTGCTAAAATGAACACTCAATGTTGATTTATCACTGGAGAATTAGCTGTGCAAGTCAGCACGTTCCTAGTACTTCTAGTTCCATAGTTGGAGGAGAGGAGCCATAGCTCCTACTGCTGACTGACAGCTGTTCACAGATCGTCAGTGCTGTGTGTGTGCGTGCGTGTGCTGGAGTGTCTGTAAGACTAGTTTCCTGAGAGCATGAAACATATGTTTGTGTGGGTGGCTAACTATCAGGACATTTCTCTCTCTCTCTCTCTCTCTCTCTCTCTCTCTCTCTCTCTCTCTCTCTCTCTCTCTCTCTCTCTCTCTCTCTCTCTCTCTCTCTCTCTCTCTCTCTCTCTCTCTCTCTCTGTGTGTGAGAGCGCGTGGTCTCAGCCTAGCTGTACGTCTAGATAATGGGAGAGAGAGTGTAAGTGTAGAGTGGCTTGGAGATTGGAGACAAACCCTTCAAGACAACTTTGTAGGAGAAGCTTTAGTTTAGGCTGAAGTCGTTTGCTTGAGAACGAATTTCGAACCTCTTGAAAGAAGCATGTCAGAAACTCCGTTGCTGCAGTGCTTTCAGGCTGATGGAAGTGTGTTTGTGTGTTTTACAAGGCTGGGAGAGAGCCAAAGTAGCTCCATTTCAGAGCGCTCACCCAGAGTTCACACGCTCTGACCTCTACACTGCTAATCACCGGCTCAGAGAGAGAGAGGGATGAAGAGAGTGAAAGAGAGAGCGATGGAAAGGGGGAAAGAGAGGAAAGGAGTTTGATGTTGAGAGAGAGAGAGGGGGGATGTTCTAAAAGCACTCCTGGCTTATAAGGTTGAAGAAAGAGAGAGGGATTGAGAAGAAGAGAGGATTTAGGCAGCATAGAGCAGTACTGTCAGACTCATCATAGGAACTCTCTCCTTCCGCCTGAGGGCACTGCACCCTCCTACTCCCACTGCTCTCAACTAATGGGGCACACACACACACACACACACACACACACACACACACACACACACACACACACACACACACACACACACACACACACACACACACACACACACACACACACACACACACTGGGTCTGGGTCTGTGTCTGGGTCTGGGTCTGGGTCTGTGTCTGGGTGACTAAATGTGTTCTTACTGTAATTTTCTCTGCAGAATTGAGACAAGGCCAAATAGGGGAGGCAGAGGCAAAATTCTGACTGACCGTCAAAAGCGGGCCGTAGTCAATTTGGTTCTGGACAGAAATGATATTAGCCATACAGAAATTCTGCAGCACATCTTGGACAATGAGGACATGTTCAACAATGTGGAAGCCATAAGTTTGCCGACTATTGCAGGCATGCTGAAAAGGCACCAGGTGTCTCTAAAACAGCTATACCGTGTGGCTTCTGAAAGAAATGCAGACAGAGTGAAGCAACTGATGACTGAGTATGTTCAGGTATGTTCAGTTTCAAGATGCCTGTTGTAAAAAATTCCCCCAAAATTCTACATCATTGTAATCAGTAATTCTCTTTCCAAAATGTATTTTTAGAGGGTGATGGAGCTGGATGCTGACGAAAACCATCACAAATTCCTCTTTTTGGATGAGGCAGGCTTCAACCTTGCCAAGACAATTAGGAGAGGTCGGAATTTCATTGGCCAGCGGGAGACATCACCGTGTGTGGCTATATCGGAAGACGGTGTGGTGGGACGCAGACCTCGTATTGGATCATGTAATGCAGCTCTCCTTGTAACCTTCCTTGATGAGCTAAATCAGGTCTGTAGAGCTGATGGTGTGACCTATGTCATTGTGTGGGATAATGTCAGGTTCCACCATGCTCAAATGGTGCAAGCATGGTTTCAGGCCCATCCACAATTTACCACCGCTCTACTTACCCCCGTACTCTCCTTTCCTTAACCCAATTGAGGATTTTTTCTCCACATGGAGGTGGAAGGTATATGATAGGCGCCCTCACGAACAAGCCACCCTTCTCCAGGCCATGGACGACGCATGCAATGACATCACGGCAGACCAGTGTCAGGCCTGGATTCGCCATGCCGAAGATTCTTCCCAAGATGTTTGGCTAATGAAAACATCCAGTGTGATGTGGATGAGAACCTGTGGCCAAATCCACAAGACAGGGTTGAGGGAAATATAGAAGTACAGTAATCAATCCTTTGTTTTGCTTTGTATAGTAAGCCAGGTGAGGAACACTGCAGTTTTTTCTTTTTTTGTAGCTAATTATTTTTGATTTGTTTCAAAGAAACCAATGTTGTGATTTTATCGTATTTCATCTATAAATATCAGATTTTGTTCAATGATCCAACTGTTCTGTAGTATTCTCTCTACTAGTCCTTTTACGGTGATATATTTACGTGTGGTACCATAATGAAACATGTATCACATATTTTGTACTACACAGTGAAACTATCGGTATCTTGTGTGTGGGTGATCTAAATGAATGTTCCTATGGTATTTCATGATAATGAGTTATTTGAACTGATGATTCTGCAAGTGCAAGGTTTCTTTAAAGATATGAATGCACAATGCAATGTTTTGAACATTGGACAGCCTGTGTTACAAGTGATGACCGTTTTGAGTTTTGTGTCTAGAGTTTTGAAAAATGACCACAAGGTTCTGAAATTAGTGATTGTAGAAGTGTTTAGAAACATATTCTTATTTACAATAAAAGTGACTCCAAAATGACACAATACATTATTTACCATTCATTTATATTGGGCACCAAATAATCTGAAACACAACCAAAACAAACAGCAAATGCATCCAGCAAGCTTGATGTAATCATTGTGTGTGAGGAATATGGCACCAAATACTAAACTTTTGACTACTTACAAGTGAATCTGTCCCAATAGAATTGGTCCCTTAAAATGGGGGACGATGTACAAGAAGTGCTGCAATTTCTTAACAGTTCACCTGATATGGATGAAAATACTCTCAAAGTAAAGCTGACAGTCTGCACTTTAATCTCCCTGTCATTGTATCATCTCAAATCCGAAGTGTGGGAGCACAGAGCATAAATAACAAAACATGTGTCACTTTCCAATACTTTTGGAGCTCACTATATATATATATATATATATACCGCTCTGGAAAAAATTAAGACACCTATCAGGAATCAAGGTAAGACCCAAGTGCAGACTGTGTGAAGTAACAACGTTTATTGTAACCACAGGGGCAGTCAAATGACAGGTCAAGGCAGGCAGGGGTCGATTATCCAGAGCAGAGGCCAAGCTACAGGACGGCAGGCAGGCTCAGGGTCAGGTAATCCAGAGGTGGCGCAAAGGTACAGGACGGCAGGCAGGCTCAGGGACAGGCGGGCAGGTACAGGGTCAGAACAGGCAAAAACCAGGAGGACGAGGAAAAGTGTGACTAGGGACAACCAGGCGCTGAACCAAACCACTGGTATGCTTGAGTAAACTGGCCACAGACAGACAGAAAACACAGGTATTAATACACAGGGCATAATGGGAAGATGGGCGACACCTGGAGGGGGGTGGAGACAAGCACAATGACAGGTGAAACAGACCACAAATTATAATTTTCTCTGGTTTTACTATTTATAGGTATGTGTTTGGGTAAAATCAACATTTTTGTTTTATTCTATAAGCTACTGACAACATTTCTCCCAAATTCCAAATACAAATATTGTCATTTAGAGCATTTATTTGCAGAAAATGACAACTGGTCAAAATAACTAAAAAGATGCAATGTTGTCAGACCTTGAATAATGCAAAGAAAATAAATTCATATTCATTTTTAAACAACACAATACTAATGTTTTAACTTAGGAAGAGTTCAGAAATCAATATTTGGTGGAATAACCCTGATTTTCAATCACAGCTTTTATGTGTCTTGGCATGCCCTCCACCAGTCTTTCACATTGATGTTGGGTGACTTCATGCCACTCCTGGCGCAAAAATTCAAGCAGTTCAGCTTTGTTTGATGGCTTGTGACCATCCATCTTTCCTCTTGATCACATTCCAGAGGTTTTCAATGGGGTTCAGGTCTGGAGATTGGGCTGGCCATGATAGGGTCTTGATCTGGTGGTCCTCCATCCACACCGTGATTGACCTGGCTGTGTGGCATGGAGCATTGTCCTGCTGGAACAACAAATCCTCAGAGTTGGGGAACATTGTCAGAGCAGAAGGAAGCAAGTTTTCTTCCAGGACAACCTTGTACGTGGCTTAATTCATGCGTCCTCATGAAGACAAATCTCGCACCCACTGTGAAATTTGGTGGAGGATAAAATAAAACAAAATGTTTAATTTTACCCAAACACATACCAATAAATAGTAAACCCAGAGAAACTGATCATTTTGCAGTGGTCTCTTATTTTTTTCCAGCGCTGTACATAGAGTACCAGTCAAAAGTTTGGACACATCTACTCATTCAAGAGGTTTTCTATATTTTTACTATTTTCTACATTGTAGAATAATAATAAAGACATCAAAACTATGAAATAACACCACCCTTTGCCTTGATTACAGCGTTGTACACTCTTGGCATTATCTCAACCAGCTTCATGAGGTAGTCACCTGGAATGCATTTCAATGAATGTGCCTTGTTAAAAGTTAATTAATGCGTTAATCAGTTGTGTTGTGACAAGGTAGGGGTGGTATACAGAAGACAGCCCTATTTAGTAAAAGACCAAGTCCATATTATGGCAGTACAGCGCAAATAAGTAAAGAGAAACGACAGTCCATCATTATTTTAAGACATGAAGGTCAGTCAATCCGGAAATGTCAAGAACTTTGAAAGTTTCTTCAAGTGCAGTCGCAAAAACCATCAAGTGTTATGATGAAACTGGCTCTCATGAGGAACGCCACAGGAAAGGAAGACCCAGAGTTACCTCTGCTGCAGAGGATAAGGTAATTAGTTACCAGCCTCAGAAATTGCAGCCCAAATAAGTTCTTCACAGAGTTCAAGTAACAGACAAATCTCAACAACTGTTCAGAGGAGACTGTGTGAATCAGGCCTTCATGGTCGAATTGCTGCAAAGAAACCACTACTAATGGACACCAATAACAAGAAGAACTTGCTTGGACCAAGAAACACGAGCAACACGAGCAATAGACCAGAGTCCAAATTTGCGATTTTTGTTTCCAACCGTCATGTCTTAGGTGAACCGTAGGTGAACGGATGATCTCTGCATGTGTGGTTCCCACCGTGAAGCATGGAGGAGGAGGTGTGATGGTGCTGGGGTGCTTTTCTGGTGACACTGTCAAGGATTTATTTAGATTTCAAGGCACACTTAACCAGCATGGCTACCACAGCTATCTGCAGCGATACGCCATCCCCTCCGGTTTGCGCTTAGTGGGATTATCATTTGTTTTTCAACAGGACAATGACCCAAAACACATCTCCAGGCTGTGTAAGGGCTATTTGACTAAGAAGGGGAGTGATGGTGTTGCATCAGATGACCTGGTTTCCACAATCACCCGACATCAACCCAATTAAGATGGTTTGGGTTGAGTTGGACCGCAAAGTGAAGGACTGCAGAATGAGATGCTCAGCATATGTGCGATCTACCTTCAAGACTGTTGGAAAAGCATTATTCATGAAGCTGGTTGAGAGAATGCCAAGACTCTGCTAAACTGTCATCAAGGCAAAGGGTGGCTGCTTTGAAAAGTCTCAAATATAACATTTGGTTACTACATGATTCCATATGTGTTATTTCATAGTTTCTACAATGTAGAAAATAGTAAAAAGAAAGAAAAACCATTGAATAAGTAGGTGTGTCCAAATATTTTGACTGGTACATGATCTCGCCATCACGGTTGACAACTCCATTGTGTCCTCCTCCCAGAGTGCTAAGAACCTTGGCGTGATCCTGGACAACACCCTGTCATTCTCAACTAACATCAAGGCGGTGACCCGTTCCTGTAGGTTCATGCTCTACAACATTCGCAGAGTACGACCCTGCCTCACGCAGGAAGCGGCGCAGGTCCTAATCCAGGCACTTGTCATCTCCCGTCTGGATTACTGCAACTCGCTGTTGGCTGGGCTCCCTGCCTGTGCCATTAAACCCCTACAACTCATCCAGAACGCCGCAGCCCGTCTGGTGTTCAACTTTCCCAAGTTCTCTCACGTCACCCCGCTCCTCCGCTCTCTCCACTGGCTTCCAGTTGAAGCTCGCATCCGCTACAAGACCATGGTGCTTGCCTACGGAGCTGTGAGGGGAACGGCACCTCCGTACCTTCAGGCTCTGATCAGGCCCTACACCCAAACAAGGGCACTGCGTTCATCCACCTCTGGCCTGCTCGCCTCCCTACCTCTGAGGAAGTACAGTTCCCGCTCAGCCCAGTCAAAACTGTTCGCTGCTCTGGCACCCCAATGGTGGAACAAACTCCCTCACGACGCCAGGTCAGCGGAGTCAATCACCACCTTCCGGAGACACCTGAAACCCCACCTCTTTAAGGAATACCTAGGATAGGATAAAGTAATCCTTCTAATGTAATGTAAATGTAACCCTCCCCCCCTTAAAAGAGTTAGATGCACTATTGTAAAGTGGTTGTTCCACTGGATATCATAAGGTGAATGCACCAATTTGTAAGTCGCTCTGGATAAGAGCGTCTGCTAAATGACTTAAATGTAAATGTAAATGGTACTGTATATAAAATACATAAATATCTATAGTGTATATAGTGTATATATCTCTGTGAATATGCCCAGTCCCTTTCTCCATCCTCAGAATAGGAACGGTGTAGTACACAGAGCTAGCCAGCCAGTCAGTAATAGCATTGTAGCATTGAAGTTATAAATAACGCGTTGGCTTTGAATCCCGTTACGTTTCCCAGGGCTCTAATTGGACGCATCAGTCGGGAGAGAAGCAGCTGGTACATGGAGAAGTTATTTTTAATGTGACGATGGATGATGCTTGGATGGATGGAAGCACGTGAGAAATGACAGATTTAAAGGTGGCTGTTGCCACACATTTGGAGCTCTGTGTTAATGGAGAGGATCCTCTTTACCTAAATACAGTGGTAAAGTCGCTAATGCTGACATATCACCTCTTTTTCTGTGTCCCTGTCGAGTTATACTGTGCTACTGTGTGTGTGGTTTAGTATGTTGCGCACCTGTTGACTCCTATACTTAGTGTGTGTGTGTGTATATGTGTATATGTGTAAGTGTGTATGTTCTATTGTGGTTTATCAGGACAGCCCTGTGGAGGGCACTGGTCACTGAAGCTGGCACAAACTGGCTCTTTCCCTGGCACCATGCCCTGGCTGGCCCTGTGTGTGTGTGTGCCTCTCCTGGCATCACTCACTAACACAGGAAGTAAAAGTCTGATGCTGGGCTTCCTCGGGCAGAGAGTGTGTGTTTGTGAGTGTGTGTACATGACTCCCCTCTAAGGAGGGTTAGCATGCCTCACACTGATCCCCTGGTGCCTAGCACTGCCACATGTCCCACTGCACACGCACACAGCAACACTCCCCTTGTCTCCGTCATTGATCACCAACACTCCCCCCTCCCTCTCCTGCCCCCAGTTCTTTAGATAGGTGATCATGTATCGGTGACCCTCAGCACATCCCTGTAAACAGAGACTATAATCAAAGACTCCAAGACCACCGCATAGATTAACGCTCAGGATCACTTCCTGAATACTAAACCAA
Organism: Salvelinus alpinus; assembly: GCF_045679555.1. NCBI lineage: Eukaryota > Metazoa > Chordata > Actinopteri > Salmoniformes > Salmonidae > Salvelinus > Salvelinus alpinus. The sequence continues at coordinate 6,450,067 of NC_092122.1, forward strand.
GGAGCCAATGAATGCAGGGCCCCTAGAGAACATATGGCAGGGCCAGAGATGGTTAGATGCTGTTGGTCTGTCTCTATCCGGGGAGGGATATGGAGATGTTTGATAGCATGATATGTGTACAGGGTTGGGTAGCTTACTCTGTAAATGTAATCTATTACAGTTACTAGTTACCTGTCCAAAATGTGCAATCAGTACCCTTTGAGTACCCAAACTCAGTTATGTAATCGGATTACTTTCAGTTACTTTAGACTACTTTCCCTTTGAGAGTCATTAGAAGAAGACAAAAATGAATATTACCAATTGAACGACATCTATTGCAGGATAAATCAATGTTAGAGTTTACATAGCTGGCCTTAAATAGATATTGCATTTTAATTTATGGGTTGGTTATGTAGGATTCTTCTAACCCATTGCTTTCTAATTTAATACAGATAACACGATTAGGCTATGTCTTTACATTAAAAACCTGTCTGATTCATTTTAATTAATTTAATACGTCTTGATCTTCAAGAATGGGACTTGGAAGTATGGAAGTGTAGATGCGGGCCAAATTGTTTTCCCTGAGCATAACCCCAAAGCGAAGGATGTATTAGCCTACTCTGTTTAGGATTTTGTTGTCATGGAGGACTGATTGGACTCATTGCTTCTAGTTGAAAAAGAAATCCTGCTCTCATGGAATGACATGCTGTGTACAATACTGAAAAATGCTATTTGCATGTGAAAAATGTATGCCATATGCTGCATTTGCTATAGGCCTATTGTTTATGTTTCTGTTGGTGACACTTTGATATCTTGATCATTTGCAGCTGTTTAAGTCTATCAAAACTGCACAAGTTTGAGCATGTGTTCAATAGGCCTATGATTTTTTGGGAATCAGCATGTTTTCCATTGAGCAATGAAAGCCCTACTCGTGGGCCTTCTTAAATTCAACTTGTTTTTGACATTACGGAGCACAATAGCATGGAGGAGTTTAGAAGGGACTTTTATTCCATAGGCTGGGATCCGCACTATGCAGCTGTTGCAAGAGCTCATTTTTCAATCGCTGTCCACTGGTCACAAAGACAATGATCGATAGGCAGCTTAAACTTCTTCAATTCAACCATTATTAGGTTAAGATACACATATATATTTGTTAACAGCCATCCACAACAACCACAATCCGTAAGGCACAAATAGCTAAATGAGAGAGCAGCAGTGTGATTCACATCAATGCGCTATGTAGATATCAGTAATAAATATCTCTATCGCCTGTAGGCTACACCACTGCTGTCGTTGACCTCCAAGCATTTATTCAAATTGGATTATCTTTGGATGCCGACAGCAGCCGCATCATTGGAAGACATATCTTGGACTGTAGCCTTCAAAAGCCTGTTCCTGCTCTGTTCCCGCGATCCATCAAACACATTTGGTGTGTCATAATAGTGGAACGAACTTAAACTTTTTCAATGCTGATTTGAAAGTCATTGAGAAAACAGAAAAGGTGTAATTTTTTGGTATTTTTTTTCTCCATTTAAAAGTAATCCTAGAAGTAATCATCAACTTTTTCAAAAGTATCTGTAATCTGATTACAATATTTTTTGCTGGTAACGGATTACAGTTACAGTTTTTTTTGTAATCAGTTACATGTAATCCATTTCTCCCCAACCCTGTATGTGTATGTGTAATATGAGCAGCCAGGATATGCGTGAAAGATATGATATGAGTGAGACTAGGGCCATTTATAACCACGCCATTCTCAATTGATTGATTGATTTAATTTATTAGACAAACGACACACTCCAACGCAACAGCAGTACGCAATAATAGCCAGTGGAAGCTTGGTTTATTAAATCAATCAATCAAATTATGTTTGTCATAAAATATGTAACAGTGTCCTGGACGTAAACTCTCAAAGACCAACCCTGTCTGTGTTGGTGTGGAGCGTTGCTTTCCTCTCTATTTCCCATCTATCTATGGAGGCTCCTAGTCATCTCCCTATGGGGCCACTGGGGCCCCCTGTGTCACCCTTCTTTCAGACTGCCTCCATTCCCCGTGTAGACCCTCACAGAGACACTGATTCTGTATCCCAGGGAGAGTCCGTCTGAAAGAGGGGAATGTTCTTTCATAATGGAACAACTACAGAACGCCATAGAACCCTCTCGCAGAGCAGTTCCTTTCCCACCAACTGGTCTCAAGTGTTCCCATCAGCAGTAGTCCGTCTCGGTCAACGCTGTTGGCCAAAGAGATGCTCAGTTCTCTTTCTGTCCGTCTCTGTCTGTCTCCTGTCGTCTTCTGGGGGATGTGATGCTGTGTTTAGTCTCGGCAGGCAGGGAAGTGTGTATGTGTGTGTGAATGCTGTGTTCTGTCGGGGCAGGAAGTGTGTGTGTCTCCTGCCATGAATCTTTAATAACAGTCAGTAAGCAGGAAGTCCCCTCGGTGGGCTCTTGGCTTGACG